>NC_083338.1:5321423-5363126 GCF_019175385.1 Lycium barbarum | reverse complement strand
AGGATACCTCTTTGAGAAGGGTGAGGGAAGCCCATTTAAAGACTTTGTTAGCTCTCTCTCGGAGAAGAGGAAAGAGGCGAAGAAAGAAGGGAATGTAGCGATGGACTACGTCTACAAGATACTAATGAATTCTCTCTACGGTCGATTTGGTAAAATCTCATTAGTAAGATTCAGAAAGTAGATTCCTTGACCCAAAAAAAGACTCAGAAAGTACATTAACAAACCCCCAAATTCCTAATCATGTTTTTCCAAAGTTTAAGCAAGGAAAGAATCTGATTATTTCGTATCACGCTCCACAATTATTTGTTCATATTATACCACATGGCACAAAACGCGAAGAGGGGGGGATTAACAATGACTGAAGAGTGAACAGGGAGATTAATAAAAACAAAATGCATAATATTTATAGTAGTTCATTAAAAGGAAATGAGAAAAAGCATGAAACTCTATGAAGAAAGCACAGGAATCCCTGGTTACAGAGTTAAGACAATTACGATCATAACGTTTCTTTTTCCTTTTATTTCTTCTTAACAATTATACAAACGAACAGCTCCTTCTTCTTATATTTCAACTTGATCTTATTCCACATTTAAATCCAGCGATAATATGAGCTAACTTCCAATTCTAATCTATCATTTCCTCAATTGGCATATCTCCCCTAAAGAAGAAAACACACACAGAGAAAAGTCATACAAGAATTTCACCAAAAAATTTCAAGTGAAATGATCCTCATATCCTTACAACTAAGCAGACATGTATAGACATTGATTTACAGATATTAAGTGAACAGAGCACAATGCAATGAAAAAAAAAATACTGGATTGAAACTGTAACATTCTTAAGTTCGACAGATTCTAAAAAGACTTAAAATAGTCATAATTTCTCCCTCTGTTCCACCCCTACAGCTTTGGTCTAGTGGTAAGAGCTCAGCTTGTGAAATGTGGGTTCCACGCACATCACAAGTTCAAACCCCGCCACAGACAAAAACCTGACATTTAAGTGGATGAGGGTAGAGCTACAGGCCCATTATCCAACGAGTTTCGAACAAAAAAGGATCTCCTGACTTTCTAAATTTTTTAGTCTAATATGACATGTTCAATACCGTGAGTTTCAAAAGTCTTACAGTACTTTTCTTCTTAAACTTTGTATCTTCTTAAACTTTGTATCCAGTTAAAAAGATTCACATAAACTGAAACAAGAGTAAAGTTGATTATCAAAATCAGATTTTTTTCCTTTTTTGTTTTCTTTTCCAAATAAAGCTTAATAGAGAGCTGAAAACAGAACAAAACGTAGATTGCGAGTGACGAACCTCACCTCCGCCACATTAATTTCTTGAGAAACAAATTTAATCTCGGATTCACCTTTTTCTCCGAGATCACTCCTTGCTTTCTTCGAGGCCTTCCGAATCGCGAGGTTCAATTCATCTCTAAGCATCATTCCTCCCATAATAAGTCCCATATCTAAAGCTTTAATCGCCGGAGTAAACTCACCAGCAGCATAATGAAGTTTCGCTAAGTGTATACACGCCATTGAATACGCATCTCTCCATATAGGCACAACCGAATGCCATGGACCTTGAAGGAAAATATTTTATTTAGGATATCATATATCTTTGAATGCTTTCTACATACAATGGGAAATTCTAAAGCCATGTAGCTCAATATACAATATTGTCCAATATTAAACAATATTATACAACATTATACCTGGGAAAATCATTATATGTAATGTATCAACCTTGTATAAAAGTGTATAATAATGTATAAAAGGTATTTAAACACAAATATGGGCTAAACCGGTAACAAACTCAAAATACGGGTTACGTGGCGTAAATATTTTCTCCCAATAGACATAAAGCGAAATTTCCCAATTACAATCTCCATGAAACTTACTTTAACTCAAAACAAGAAAACTGTTCTTATATAGATTTGACTATAAATCCTAACCAGACATGAATTAAAAATATTTTATTTAGAATATCATTAATCTTTGAATGCTTTCTACAATCTACACGAAACTTACTTTAACTCAAAACAGGAAAACTATCTTATATAAATTTGATCATAAATCCTAACTAGACATGAATGAAAATACCAAAATCCTAACCAATTTTTATTTCCTACAACTTTGATTTATTTTTTGAGTAAATGATCAAAAACACACCTGAACTGTCACTTTTTCGTGAGTTTACTACCTGAACTATCAGATGTGTGAGTTTTCTACCTGAACTATCATCAACTATTTATAAATCCACCCCTGATCTATCATCAACTATTTATAAAACCACCCCTGAACTATCATCAACTATTTATAAAACCACCCCTGAACTATCATCAACTATTTATAAAACCACCACTGAACTATCACTTTTTCGTGAGTTTCCTACCTGAACTATTAAGTGTGCGAGTTTTCGACCTGAACTATCATCAATTATTTATAAAAACATACCTTAACTATCAGTGGCTCACTTTCCCTACCTAAACGATTCAAGTAGGAAAAGTGCACAGATATTCCATTCAGGTAGGAAATGCAAACACCTGAACAGTTGAGGTACGAACTTGACAAAAAAGTAATACTTCAAATTGTGTTTTTTTGACCATTATCTCATTAAAATAACAAATCCTAGCCAATTTTGATTTTCCTACAACTTTGATATTACTATTATTTATTTATTTCTTTATTTATTTTCAAAACAGACCTGAATGTAACTGTTCCCACGCCATCTCCTTCGCCGCCTCCGCCGCTCTTATATCTCCGGCCGCCGCCAGTGACGTCATCGTTGCGTATGCATAGCCGCCTTCCTCCGCTATTCGCTGCAGTAGATTCGAACGTTCGCCGTCGAGAAACGGCGTTTCTAGAACTCCGTCGTCGGTGCCGGCGAATTCTCCGGCGGCGTCGTTTGGTGACGTGGACATTGTGGAAATGGTCTAGAAGGTTCGGGGAGTTGAAGAAGGAGAAGGAAGGTGAGATATTGTGTTGTTAGTTGGTTTTTTTGGGGCCCTTTTTATATGGGAAAAAGTGCACTGGCATGCCTTGTTGGAAATATCTAGAGTGAAACTATCTAAGATATTATTTGGATACTTAAGGTGCCGTTTGGTCATAAATATCAAAAAATATTTATTTATTTATTTTGGAATTTTTAAAGTTAGAGTTGGAGTTGTGTTTGGTCATAGTTTTTAAAATTATAGTTTTTGGTGAAATGTAGTTGTAAAAAAATGAAAAGAGTGAAATTTTTTTGAAAAACAAGTTTTTTGAGTTTTTGGTATTCCAGAATACAACTTCAAGTTGTATTCGGAATTTTCATGGTCAAATGCTAATTCTGGAAAAAAAGTGAAAAAAAATTCTAGAAAAAAATGAATAATTTTTATGGCCAAACGGCACCTTAGTTTCTCTGTTTCAATTTTGAGTGTCTTATTATTTAAAAAAAGTGTTTTTTTTATATTTTTCAGAAAATAGCATGTGGTGTGTGTCCAGGGGTGGATGGAGGAAGAGCGAAGGGGATTCATCCGAAAAATTGCACTGTTATATATGGTTAAAATTTATTTTTATGTATATATAGTAGACGTTGAACTCTCTTTAGCTTCTTTGTCTGTCTACTTTTTCATATTTTAAATCCCTTAATAAAAATTCTGACTCCTCCACTGATGGTGTCCTCAAAGTGTCCGGTCTTGAATTTTTATCTCCACTTACCAAAATCTTTAAAAAATGACTTCAATTTGAAAAAAAAAACTTTTTGAAGAACTTTTGTTGCTCATCAAGCAGAAGTACTAGCTTTTGCCTATAAGATAAAACTTGTCGTCAATTAGACAAATTTATTATCTTGAAATATCCTAAACTTCTATCGTATATGCAAAACTAAGTTATGTCCACAACTTATGCCAATGGGCAACAAAAGTTTTGCCTAGTGAATTTTCTAGGCTATTTTTTAAAAAAAAAATATATATATTAAGCGGAGCCAAAATATCAAAACCATCCCTTAAGAGTGTCAAGAAAGAATACATACCTATCACTTTTGGAAGGTTTGGAACCCTTAGCCAACACAGGAGGTCATTTGTAGACTTAACCATTAATAGGTTGACAATTGAAACATCTTACATGACAAGTTTAAAATGACAAGATTTAAATAAAATTTTAATACATTACAACATCTTTAATTTATGACCATAAGATTTAAAAGTTTCATTTATTCCTTAAACTTTGTGCCAGTTAAAATGACTTATGTAAATTTAAAAAAAAAAATCCAAAACCTAATTTGAGATACTAAGACTTAAAATAATGTGTTGATTAATAACTCGAAAAATTTATCACTATATCTTTTTTATAATTTTCAACTGCAGATGACGTGGAAATGCGGTTTGTGTGTCTAGAAAGTTCAGTGAGATATTTTTGTTGGTGCTTTTTTGGGGCCCTTTTAATACGGAAAAAGTGCATGGCATAGGTGGAAATATCTAATCTAAAGTTGAAAAGTCCAAAGTATCTAAGATATTATTGCATATCTAAGAAAAAGTGACTTTTGTAAATTTTCATAGCTAGAAAAAGTAGTGAATTAAAATACCCAAAACCTAACTTTGTTGATTAATAACTCAAAGATTTTATCACTATATTTTTTATACTAGAAATTTTCAATAGCAAATGACCCACTATTCAAAATTTGATTGTTTATTTCTCAAGCTTCGAACTCGAGGTACTGTAGTACCTTAACGGGGTTCATCTGAACCTCATTCGTTTAGAAAAATTACATTATACGTAAAAGGTCTAAAAAAAAATTGTGTATTTATATACAGTACATGTCGAATTTTCTTGACTTCTTCATGAGTTTACTTTTATATATTTTGAATTCTCTTAATGAAAATTCTGACTTCGCCACTGATCTAATTCACACCTCATGTGTTGCATTCTTTTTTTAGACCATCACAGAGAATTTACCGCTACCTTAACACATTATAAAGTGAAATATTATTTCAAATTGAATTGATTGACAATTTTTAGACATCCATTATCCATTTCAAAAGAAAAAAGTGCAACTTAATTAACCAAAGAAAAAAATCATGAAATTTGAAAGTGTCTATTGTTAATTATTTTAGAAATTTTACCAAGAGAAATACTATCACCATCTAAATTATGTAGCAAATTGTCTTCGCACGTTAAACAACTATTGTTTTACTTTAAACTTTTTCAGAAGTTTATCATATTTAGAAATCAAAATGCAAACTTTATTTAAACTTTTTCAATTCCGAGCTAATGTTCAATCAAATTTGTTCTCAAAAGCAATATGATTTGCATAAAAATTGAGAGAGAAGCTCTTTATTTATTTATTTTGCCTTTTAAATTTCTTTTTCCTAATTTTCATTTTTGTAATAGGTACATCACTATTAACTTTTTGACTTAGCTATCTTCATTTTCTTTTTGTGCAAGTTGAGTAGTTTTCCCATGTTACACGTACACACTTCCAACAATAATTATGGGACTCATGACGTGATTCGTGAACGTCGACAGGTATGGACCAATTGTCACTGTGGTACTATCATACATCTTTGGCTAGATTTTTTATTTTTTTTTGGAGTAATTAATTCATATAAAATTATTAAATTATACTTCTGAAGTAACTTAATAAGATGTTTCATTATCCAATATCAATAAGTTTTTTTTTCTTTAAGAAGCGGACGAGCACAAGCTATTAATGTCATAAATTATGACGTATACTCGACCACTTGACTGATTTTAAAGACGAAGCATCCCTTAGAAATGTTATAGAGGTCATTAGCCTACGTCATGAGCCTTCTTCGTCACATTTTGATCCCATCGAGGCAAATCAATAGGCTTGAGAAATCTAATTTTTCATGGCAAACAACTTTATAACCTATGGAAGCATGGAAGGCAAGCCCTATTTTCACAATTATGAGTAGGCGCAACCACTTAGGCCGACCCTTGGTAAGTACCTTTCTATAGTGGCGGAGCCACATGCATCCAAAGGGTGTCAACCGACACCCCTTCGATGAAAATTACACTGTGTAAATATATAAAAATAACTTTTTTATGTATATATACTATGTGTTGAACTCCCTTAATTTCGTTGTATATTTACTTTTTTATATTTTGACACCCCTTAGTAAGAGTGCTAGTTCCACCACCCTTTCTAACCTGCGTTAAAGGTCATTCTAATGCACTTGGTAGGTACCTTTCTAAAGTGCATTAGAGGTCAATCCCTCCAAGTAACATTTTTCTTGATCGCACATTGTCCCGTCAAACTAAGTCCACAGGTTCAAGATAATATTCCGTGTAGCCCAAAAAGCAATGGACTTGAAATTACTTAAAGGTTGATTTACGCAAAAACCCCTATTTAGTCCATCATTTAAGTTTTGTCTCTATTTTTAAAAGTTGCCAAAATATAGCCCTTAAAAAATTATCTTTCAAAATAACATTGGACTCCAGTCTAATGTTTGTTCATATATTGCTCAACCTTATAGATAAAATATTAAACCATTGTCTAAAGTTCGCAAAGCTTACGACTTTTCAGACAGTGGTCTAACCATTTTCTCATAAGATTTTCAGTTTGCTCAAAGAGATTTCTAGACCGTGGTCTTAGAGATGCATAAGTTGCAAGAAAAATAAAGAAGATCATATACTAAATAGTTGCCCGAAAAAAGACAACCCGTGAAATTTTTTAGAAAGGGCAATTCTGCGAATTGCCCTTCTTTTGGGGTGATCTTTAAATTTTGTCTCTCATAGTTGTAATCTTTAAATTTGCCCTTCGGTTAAAACCCATGGGCTCCAGGTTCGAACCCCCACTCAGTCAAAAATTTTTAAAAAAATCGCAAGGCAGAGTTTAAATTTCGCTATGCCCTCACCGGCAGAATTTTAGTTATGTTTAACCAAAACTTTGCCGATGGGGGCAGACTTTGCCTTGAGGCATATATTTTATTTTATTTTTACTTTTCAAGGTAAACTTTTAGTTATACCTTAACTAAAAGTGTGATCCCACAAGTAACTAAAAGTATGCCCCATAAGGCGGAACTTTTCCTTAACGAATAACTAAAGTTATGCCGGACCCGGCATAACTATAAGTTCAGCCTTATAACGCAAAGTTTATGCCTTAAGGAAAAGTTTCACCTTAGGGGCATACTTTTAGTCATGCCTTAACTAAAAGTCTACCCCATAAGGCATAACTAAAAGTATGCACTTTTCCTTAAGGCATAACTAAAAGTTTGCCTTATAAGAAAAAGTCTATGTCTTAAGGAAAAGTTATGTCGTATGGGGCATACTTTTTGTTATGTCTTAACTAAAAGTCTGCCCCATAAGTCATAATTAGGAAAAGACTTTTAGTTAAGACTTAACTGAAAGGCTGCCCATAAGTATGCCGGACCCGGCATACACTTGTTAAGGAATAACGAAAGTTATGCCGGACCCGGCATACTTATGCCATGTCTGCCCATAAGGCATGAGTATGTCGGGTCCGGCATAACTTTGATTATTCCTTAACAAGTGTATGCCGGGTCCGGCATACAGGCGACCCAAACCTTGCCTTGTGATTTTTTTTTTTTTAATTTATGCTTGAGCGGGGGTTCGAACCCAGAACCTCATGATTTCTGTGCGAAACTCAGGGTTGCAATGCGAAGGGCAAAAATTAAAGACCAGCAATATGGGGGACAAAATTAAAGACCACAAATATGAGAGGCTAAATTTAAAGACCACCCCAAAGAAGGGCAATCCGCGCAAAAAAAATGTCTTAGAAAACATATAAGGTCATAGAAGCACAAGGTTCCAACTCTATAGCCCAGACCAAAAGGTCTCTTTTTTTTTTTTTTTTTTTCTTCTTTTTCTGCAACTCTTTTGCCCAAAAGATATAGCTCACTAACATAATTTTCCTCCAAACTGAAGATAATTATCTGCTACATTTATTTGATGAAGTTTAGATCACATATGGAAACTAGTTTATAGAATTCATCCAAATCAAATAATCAGCAAGAAACCACTATTACAAGTTAGATACTAAGGAAGAAAATAAAAAAAAAGGAACCTAGCTATGCTACATTTTTGTACCTGCATATTACCTTACACCTAAGTACTCTATCATGCACATAAAAACCAGGCATGACCATGACCTTAACCCTGCTAGAAGAACCTTGTGATCTTTGCTTATCCGCGAAAACATCCTCCATGTAATGCACATCAAAAGTTCTATTCTCTTCCACTCGTAGAATCCCAAGGGAAGGATTGAACGAAAACGCCAACAAATGCAACAACCAAATGCACTTAGCAGCAACAAAGAACGCTTGGAGGAGTTGTTCCGGCCATGGCCTTGTCCAATTAAGTGTCGCGATAATGCAACTCATTTTCTGATCACAAAACTTGCTGAAGTCTTCGCTATGGTACTTTGTCCCCTTTCTCAACACTTCGTTCCAACTTAAGTTCCTCAACGCAACAAAGGATGAGAACTGAGCTACGCGATCTTGTTGAGGGTCTAAGTGTTTTGGTGAGCCGTTCTTTTGGAACACACAGTTTTCGAAATCTTGGAAAAGTGATAGGTTTATGATGGATTCAATATGGTATAAAACTGCTTTCGAGTACTTTGAATCTAGAGATAGCTTGTATGGTTGAAGCAAAAGGTTCAAGTTATCGGTTAACAAATTGTCCGTCTCTTCAATCTGTCTGATTAGAATCTTGCAGAATTGTTTCACCGATAATCTTGATTCGGATACTATCTGTAAAAACCCTTCTAGCATTACCTCATCGCTAACCGGGATCACATTTTCTCCGTTTTTTGGAAAATTTCTAAGGTTGGAGGACACAGGGGACTCTTTTGTTTGAATTGCTTGTCTCAAGGCCTTTTTAAGCTCTGCACAATAAGTTTCTAAGTACTCTAACTTTTGGTTTAGCTCACCTAATGACGACTTCATTTCCGAGACTTCCATCACCGCTGCATCTCTGCTCTCGTTCGCTTCCACGAGCTCTTTCTTCAACATCTCGATTGAAACCGTCCCCACACGATCCTTAAAAATCTGAGAGACCTCATCGGACTGATCTGTTCGGTTTGGCGACTTTTCAACCTTGTTTTTCTTCTTTAGCTTAGGGAACAGCCATGACAAGCTCATCCCACCTTTACTCTTTGGCTGCGATTGAACGGAAACATGTGAATCTGTCAATGGCACGATGACATTCGAGTTCTTTCCGCTCTTGCTAGTACTGCCAACACCATCAGCCTCAGTACTAATTATTGCAGGCTTACACTTGTTGCAAGACGAAATCGATGTCAAGTCCCCTAACGAGTTTCTCCGAGTCTTGTTGTAACGAGCGATAGGAGAAGCTTTACGCGTACTGATTTGATCAGTACACGAGCTCGTGACTGATCTCTGATCATCAGCAGGACAAATGTGGGATTCTGAGTTGATCAGACTGTTAGTAAATCCTTTTCTTAAGGACGAATTCGCCTTTCTGTAATCCGATAAAATGGCTTCATTGTTACCATTTCCTAATCCTCCTCCAAAGCCACATTCATCCCAAATTTCAGCATAGTTTGGATTGTGATCTAACTGTAATTGTTTGTATCCTGGCAATGGCTCATCTTCATAGCTCTGCATAAAATGTTGATTCAAAGATCATCAGAAATGGAGAAATAAAATTGAAGTCTTAGACCATTTGTAAAGAAACTACACTTTGTAATTGAGTAGATCATACATGTTGCTCGGATTCTTCAAAAATGTCGACAGGTGCGTCTCGGATCCTCGTAGTGCATATTTGGAGGATCCGACGCAACAACATTTTTGGAGAGCCCGAGCAACATAGGTAATCACAGCTAGTCTTGATCTATACAAGGAACAATTTTTCACTTGGGACAAGTTAAAAGCAAAGTCACTTACTCGTTTTTGTAAACTGAAATCTTTGGTTAATCCAATATATGGCCACTGATTTTTATCCGTTATAACAGTGAAGTCACAAAACTATTTTTCGTCAAGTTGAAGTAACATAACTTTACCACTACAAGTAAAGTCACTAAAAGTTATAGGTTATAGGATTACTATAAATCTTATAGTTAAAAGTTGTAATCTGCTATATGTGAGAATTTATTTCAGGTTTGACATTTAATCCTTCATTTAGAAGCAATATCTGGATAAGATTGTGTAAGCTTAAAGTTAAGATTATTTAATATTTGGTCAAACACATATTTCTATACATCAGATACAAATCCATGAGAAATTTTCTCAAGTTTTAATAAATGGATCAAGAATCCCAAAATCTCAAAGACTCATTATTACCTTAATAAATTAATTTATATAATTTTAATTAATGGACCAAGTATCCCAAAATCTAAAAGACTCATTATTACCTTAATATATTAATTTATATAAATATTGATAATTTTGTCATAAGCAGTTCACCATAGTTCTCTTTTCCATAAGAATGAACAGAAATTTCAAGAGAAATGGATGTAATGTGATCAACTTTTTTAATACTGGTTTGAAAATAGGATAATCTTGTGCAAAAATGGTGGGAATGAAGAGAAACACAACTATGTAGGTAAAAATAATCACTAGAATTTTAATATTTTCGACACAGAACACAATTATATAGGTTAAAAAAATCACTAGAATTTCAGTAAACATTACATCCTAAACCTCTAATTTTTAAATTACTATATGTTACATTATTAAGAACTTTAGAGGGTCGAATCTTTAAATTCTGAATCTCTCTATCATACCCCCATACAAAAAAGGGACTTAGCGGTGTCAAAACAAGATAATCTTAAGCACAAAAATATATCCAATATTTTCGACAGGAGACACAATAATATTGGTAAGAAAATCACTAGAATTTCAATAAACATTACATTTTGAACCAATAATTTCAAGATTTGTATGTGGAACAATGTTAAAAAAATTTAAAGGTCGAATCTTTAAATTTTGAATCTATCACTGTCAGAACTTAAAAAGGGACTTACTAGTGTGAAAATTACACGTACATGTTGCACTGTTAAGAACTTTAAAGGTCGAATGTTTTAATTCTAAATCAATAAACAACAAAACAAAACAAAAAAGGGACTTATTGGTGTGAAAATTACAAAGGGACTTATTAGTGTGAAAATTACAGGTACATGGTATAGTGCTAATAAATTTAAAGGTCGGATTTCAAATTAAAAAAGGGACTTACTAGTGTGAAAATTACATGTACGTGTTACAGTGTTAAGAACTTTAAAGGTCGAATCTGTTAATTATAAGTCAGTAAACCAAAAAAAAAAAAAAAGGGTACTTACTGGTGTGAAAATTACAGGTACATGGTATAGTGTTAAGAACTCTTAACCAATAAACAACCAAAAAAAAAAAAAAGACTTACCGGTGTGAAAATGGGATAATCTTGAGCAGAAAAATGATGGGAATGAAGAGAAACAGTTGGAGAAGCAGAAGAAGGAATTGTTTTCACAGGACTATGGTTATTCCCTTGTTGTAAAAGAGCAGCATGTAGTGCTCTTAATTCAATTGCTTTAGCTATAGCAGCTTTAATATCTTGCCTACTAACAACTCCACTATTATTGTTGTTGTTGTTCATATTGTTATAACTTGTAACTTCTTCATCTTCATCATATTCTTGATATTTTTGTGTTGATGAAGTAGCACTTATTGCAGTAGTTGCCATTAGTGAAGAAGAACAAAAAAAAGGTAGATAAGTACTAATGTTTTTGTGTTGTTATATCTATCTTTCTACATTCTTGGAATGCAATGGTTGATTTTTATTTTTGGTTGAGAGGGGAAGATATGATAGATTATATGATATCTAGTGAAAGAATTTTGGAGGGCCAAGAAAAGAGAGGGACAGAAAGAGAACAGAGGGGTATGTTTTTGTGGGGTTGTGGGGTGGGTGGAGAGTGGAAGAGGCTATTTTGTCTTGGTTCTCAAAGGTATTTATGGAAAATTGAGTGCATGTGAAGCAAAGAGGGAGAGGTGAGGAAGAAACAAAAAAAAGAGGAGGGGCAAAATGGTCATTTGAATACCTTATGACGATTTTTGTTATTTTCCGCCCAGTGTTAGTACTCGTTTTAGGGCCCAGACTAATTTGGATTTCAGAACTTAGACTACGGTCAAAACGTATCTTTTGAGCAAACTGAAAATGTTATGAGAAAACGTTAGACCAGATCTTGGTCACCATGGCCTAAAATTTTGTAAATTATTACAAACGTAGATGACAATTCAATGTTTTATCTGTAAGATTAAGCAGTATATGAACAAACATTACAATCGAGTAACGTTGTTCGGAAGGTTAATTTCTCCAAGATTATATTTATACAAATTATAAAATTAGGGAGTTGTGTTGATGTAGCAGCACTTGCAGTAGTTGCTATTAGTGAAGGAGAAGCAAAAAATTGTAAAATTACTAATGTTGTGGTGCTGTTATATCTATCTACATTCTTGGAATCCAATGGTTGGATTTGGAGTTGTTCTTTCTTTTTTTCTTTTGAGGAATATATGAAAGAATTTTGGAGGACCAACAAAAGTGAGGGGCAGAAGAGAACAGAGTTCTTTTTTTTTTTTTTTTTTAATTTGTGGGGTTGAGGAGAGTGGAAGATACCTAAAATCTAATATAATGTGAGCCTATTTTGTCTTTGTTCTTCAAAGTATTAATGGAAATATGAGTGCATGTGAAGAAAAGAGGCAGAATTAAGAAGGATATGACTGGTAAGGAAGAAAAAAAAGAGGACGGGCAAAATGATCATTTGAATATCATGAGGATTTTTTTTGTTTTTCACCCGTTGTTCGGTACTCATCAATTTTTTTTGTCGATTGTCCCTTTTGGGGTGCAACTGTTCGGTAAATGACGCTCTGTTTTTTAGTTTTCTTGCAACTTATGGACATTTTAGATCACGATCTTAGGATCCCTTCTGAACAAAGTGAATTTATTTTGAGAATACATTATAGATCATGGTCTAAAATTTTGTAAGTAATATAAACATTAGGCGACGGATTAATATTTTGTCTGTAAGTTGAGCAATAAACATTAGGTCCGAATCTAACGTTATCCCGCGAAAATAAATTTTCAATGGCTATATGTGCACAACTTTTTTAAGAATATAAGTGGTAATCTAAAAAAGGAATATTTACGTATGTGAATATACCAAAAAGGGTAGGATGTCTTTAACTTTTCTTTGTATGGGTCATCGGTTAGATTCCTGATAGTACATGTTATGTTCTGATTTGAAATGTTTAAAAAATTATAAAAAGTCCATTTTTAAAACAAAGTAATTAATGTACTGTACTGTCAAAATGATTACTTTTTTCTTGTTGTGGTGGCAATCTATATTCGATATGATTTAAAGTGCAAGGGTAGAAATAATTGCTTAAGAGTTTTTTTTTTTTTTACTTACTTAAGAGATTTTTTTTATTTTTCACCCGAGTATCCTCTAACGTTTCGATTAATTTAGATTCACAACACGTAAAATATTGAAGTAGGAAAGGGCTTCCTACCAATTTCTTTTTATTGGAAAGGGCTTCCTACCAATTTCTTTTTATTCCCGAGACCTCTACTTAAGAGTCCGTTAAACGCTTTTTTGACTTAAAAGAGAAAATGGGTCACTTGGGTTTTAATAGTGACATTATGATCTATAAACTATGCATTAATTGAAAGAAAAAAGGGCAATTGGCTAATCTGCTTTTATTTTATTAAATTCCAACAACTTTAATTAATTTTTTTATCAGACCGTCTCCATGAATTATGACAAATATTATTAAAGAAAATTGCAATCTCATTAATATAAGAAATAAAAGGAAAATAAATAAATAAAGTTCAATAAAAGGAATAATGAACTAAAAAAACATCTTTTTCTCAAAATAATGAAACTATAATGATGACAATAGTGGAGAATGATTGAAGTTGACCATTAAACTTTTGATGGAAAGTTCATAAACACATGGAATAGAAAATTTATTGAAAAATAATCTAACTTATAAAAATTAAAATCGAAAAGTGATTGAATGCAAAATAGAAAGGGTACTTTTGTCCAAGAACAAGTCTTGAGTTGGAGTCACGAGACAGAAAACACCAATTCCTTTGTCTTCTTACTTTTTCCACAGTGAATCTTAAAAGATACAATAAAAATCATTTCTTTATAATTTAATAACTTTATAATTTAATAAAGTTAAGTAACAAATTGAAATAAATATATGTCAGTAATTCATTTGACAAATAATAAATTTCACACGTCATATATCTAATAGTATAATAATATTTGTATCATGCCAATAAATATTTTTCATTTCTTCTATCCTTACCGACCTGTCTTGATATATATATATGAAGAAAAGTCTAAAGGAAATGTGTTAGACAGGCAAGAGCTGAAGGAAAGATGTAAGATAGGCAAGAGGTAGCTTGCTTTCAAGCCGGCCTGCCTGCAATGAATCATGAAAGAGCAGTACGTCTTAACCATCTCCCTGATAGATATATGTATAATAATATCTATATCATGCCAATAAATATTTTTCGTTTCTTCTATCCTTACCGACCTGTCTTCATATGAATATCAAGAAAAGTCTAAAGGAAATGTGTTAGATAGGCAAGAGCTGAAGGAAAGATGCAAGATAGGCAAGAGGTAGCTTGCTTTCAAGCCGGCCTGGCTGCAATGAATCATGAAAGAGTTGTGCGTCTTAACCATCTCCCTGATAATATTCCATAATATCGATAAGGTTTTTCAATAATTACGTTATTATCAATCATCTACCTTGAACCACCAAGAAGTTCAAAAAAATAAATGGATGATATTCTTTGATCATTAATTGAAGGTTTCGAGTTTGAGTAGACCTGTCAACCGGTTCCAACCGGAACCGCCTAACCGGTTCCGGTTAACCGGTTTTAAATTCCAAACCGGAACCGGTCCGGTTTGGATTGGTTAAAATATTTTTCGTTTTTGTTTTTTGTATTATATATATATATATATATATATATATATATATATATATATATATATATATATATATATATATAGTATTTATTTGTATATTGTAGGTATATTTACATATGTTATACAACTTTATAATTAAAGTTTAAATATTTACTGACTAACAGCCTAACAGCAAGTCAGCAATACAGAATAGTGCTTTTCGTACACATATATATGTATAACTTACATACTATACTCTATATAATATATATACTATATATACTTATATATAGCTTAATATCTATATATAGGTATAACTTAATATATATACTATATATACATATCTACTATATATACAATATATACTTAATATATATACTATATATATTTATATAATATATATACTTATATACTATATATACTTATATATGTGTATAACTTAATATATATAGTATATATACTATATATACTTATATATATGTACTATATACTATATATACTTACTTATATACTATATACACTTACTTATATACTATATACTTATATACTATATATACTTATATTCCTAACTTAATAAAAGTAAAAATATGAACACAAGTAAATAGAAGAAAGCTCAATGAGCCATATATTTTATTCATTCTTGGATAACATTTATTTGTAAGTTGTATTTTTTTTTAACTTGCAAATAATACATGAGTTATACAAAAATAGTAGAATAATAAAATCACCAATTTTGAACCATTTCGTTAATTTCCCCCACATCATATTCGGTCATGGAAATATCTTCAAAGTCTTCCATTTGGTCCGGTCCACTAGCTATCAAATCTTCAATTTCTTCCTCTTCGCCTTGCTCCGCTTCTGAGTTTTGGTTGCGTCGCTCCGATCTAATCCAATCTCGAATGCACACTAGTACTTGCAAGCTAAAGCCGGATAATGAATGTCTATGGTCTCCAATTTGTTGTCTTCCTTGGCTAAATGCGCTCTCCGAAGCCACGGTTGATACTTGAACCGTAAGGATATCTCGAGCCATTCTTGAAAGTACCGGATAGCTTGCCTTGTACTTCTTCCACCATGCTAAGACGTCCAAGTCATCCTTGATATCCACATTTGGCTGCATCAAATAAAAGTTAAATTCATCAAAGTTTGCAGTAGAAGAAGAAGTTGGCTGTGAATGTAAAACTTTTAAACCCGACAAGCCCTTTTTGCTACTCTGAGAAGTAGTAGGGCGTGGAGCAACGGGTGTAGCACGTTCTTCCAAACTAGAATAATGAGTAAAAACTCTTCTAAACTCATCATCAATAGCGAGATCGGCTTCAGCTAAAGATGGTTGAACTCCCTCTTCAATTTCTAAAAATGTATAAATTTGACTAACCAAATTTTTAGTATAAGACACTTTTAAACAAGGATTTAAAAGGGAACCCAATATAAATAAAGTTGGGATGGGAAAAAAAAACTTCTTAAATTTGATTATCATTTCAAAAATAGCCACTTGATAATCGGGTTTATATTTATACTCTTGTAAAACTCTAGCTATTTTCGCTAAGTAGGCTAAAATTCCGATTACCGTGGGATAGAATTGTCTAGAAAAAGCAAGAGTTGCATTATAAAAAATTTCTAAGAGTTCAATACATTCTTTAACATCTTCCCAATGCCTAAAAGTTAACCGATCCTCACTATCAATATTATATTTGTTGTGAACTTGTTGTATGGGAATCCTATACTCATATGCTTGTTGTAGCATAATGTAAGTGTAGTTCCACATAGTCTCAATTTCTACTTGAATTTTCCTAGGTCTAAGGTTATTTTTCACACAAGCATTCTTAAAATCTCTAATTCTTCCCCTATTAGCATTACAAAAAAGAAACGCAACAACATTTCTAACTTTTTGAACAGAATCATCAAAATGCATAAGACCATCTTTAACAATTAAATTTAAAATGTGACGACTACATCTTACATGAAAAATATTTCTTAGAGGAGGGTTTATTTCTCTTTTTAAAAGACCAATTGCCTTTGTATTATTAGAAGCATTATCTAAAGCAATACAAAGTGTTTTTCTATAAATGTTAAAAAATCTCATTATAGTAGACATTGAATCGGCTAAAAATTTTCCATCGTGACGACCTTTTCCTTCGTCGTATAAAAAAACTATAATTCTTTTTTGCATAACCCAGTTGTCATCAACCCAATGACATGTAATAGCAAAAAAATCTAAATGGTTAATACTAAGACCCAAATCAGCGGTAAGACAAACATTACAATTTAAAGAATTAAATACATGGCGCAAATAAAATCTATATTTTTTAAACAAATCTATAACATCGGCTCTACAAGTACTTCTAGGAAATACCCTCAAATAACGGGTTATAACAACGTTGAATGTAAGTAACAAACCCCAAACCCGAGGGAAAGGAAAATGGTAAACAATCATAAGCTACCATTTTAGCTATTTCTACGCGTTCTTTTTTCTTGTCATACTTAAAATTTCTACCGGTTCGTGGGTCTATCGTCATTTGAATCCCCCCCACATTTGAACCCGTTTGTTCTCCCCAAATATCCATATGTTTGGTTCTCATATGAGCATTTAGTGTACCCGTTCCACCATCCTTACCAGTTCCTTGCTTAAAACTAAATACTTGTCCACATAGGGTACATGTAACTGATTGGTTTTCCCTATCCTTAGTCATAAATTTCCAAACTTTAGTTGTTGGCTTACGAGTTCTAGGCGGTTTGTCTTGTGTATGTGATTGTGCAGGACCTGTATCTCATATGGGATTTTCGGGGGGTTGTGTTTCATCATCATCATCATCTAAGTCTTCATTAAAAGTGTCGGTAAAATGTTGTTGCATTGCCTCATGACCTAAAAGTGGATTATTTCCACCAACATCAATACCTAAATTAGGTGTTTCTTCCACAAATGTTTCCTCATTAAGCGCACCCCTAACAGTACGACTACTACTACCGGCACCACGTCTTAATCTCTTTGACATTATTAAATAGAAATAATATAAATCACAATCAAATAAATCACAAGAAAATAAATTACAACAAATTAAATTTGCTAGAATTAAATTGCGTAAATTAAATTTCGAAAAATAAATTGCTAGAATTAAATTGCGAAAATTAAAGATAGAGTTGGAACGAAGGTACTGATAACGTCCAAATCCACCCTATTAATTAGAATGGGCACGGTCGTATGCAAATATAATTTACCCAACTATGAGTCGGGGTCGAATCCCACAGAGAACAATATGTAGGTGATTTAAGCAGATTAGGAATTATCACTAACAATAGCTATGCCTGAACGCATCAATGGTTGTTTTTGATAAAGTTTTTATAAAATATGGAAATATAAATTCTAATCTACAAAGCAAGTAAATTGATCAATGGCAACAAGAATGGAAGAAGGGAAACTACTTCTCAAGTAACGATCCAATCTATTTCACGAATTGTAAATAATAGCAAGTTTATGTTATTTAGCCTCGGATAATGACTCTAAATTAACTTCTTCCGAAGATTAACTAGACTACCCAATTGAAGATCCCTCAAGCAATTAGGAGCATTAAGAACACCCGAATATGGCTACAAGTGGTATTGCCTATTCCTAGGTCAACTTCCATTAGATGAGGGTTAACGCCCCAAATTCATGTTAATTATTCTATCCCAACTCCGTTCTTCCTCTTCCGAGTTTCAAACAAAGTAAATGGGCGAGTTCAAAGGTTAGCTAATCCAATGAAAACATTCAAGAACAAGAATAATTAAAATAGCAAAAACTTACTTGATTAAGAACAATGCAAATGAATAAATAAGCACAACAAGAGTATCAATCTTAATTGTCACCAAGAGATTTCCATCAACAAGGATTAAAAAGAAGAGAGAACATTTTTGTAGGAACCCTAGCCTCCAACTTGTGGGAGCTGCCAAAGATCCTGATGTTTTGCCCTCATTTTCTATTTATAGGGACTGGAATGGAAGAAATCGTCAAATCCCAGGTTCTGGTTGAAAATTGCCGAAAATCCTTCATCGCGATCGCGCCATGTGTATGCGCGATCGCGTGGATGACGTCAGCTTCCCCTGCTCCCTTAATCGCGATCGCGTGTAGATCCTGCGCGACCGCGTGGAATTAACAACGCGCGTAGGCGCGATCGCGTTACATTCCAGCGCGATCGCGTGGAGTACAATTCCCGCGTGGGCGCGATCGCGTGGGTACTCTGCGCGATCGCGTAGAGTATTTTTCCACGGCTCTTTTCCAGAACTTCCAGTTGATTCCAGTTTTGCAACTTTTTTGCTTGTTTTCCACACTTAGGCTCTAGGGACCTCGTATTACCTGAAACATGACAAAAACTACGTAAAATGACATAGACTTGCTTAAAAACAAGTAAAACTTATAGTTAAAAAGCATCGATTGTGGTGTAAAATCACGCCACATCAGGTACCAAATTGCCGGATTAATTTCCAACAAAGCGAAGGCGGCTAGAATTGCAAATCCACCAAAGCTACTTCGGATTGTTGCAAAATCACCAACTCCACCAACAATATTATAATTGCAAAATTAATAATTGAAAGTTGAAACTATAATAAGACTTTGTGGCTAATTATTGCAAAGTAACTATAATTGAGAGATTGAGATTTGAGAGAAAGATGAAGAAGAGTGAATTGAAATGAAAATGAAGAAGGGTTTATATAGGGGTGAGGGAGGGGTTAAAGTGTTAAAAAAAAAAAATTGGGGGCCAAAAATTAAGAAAATGACCGTTTGGCAACGGCCATTTTTGCAAATGGACCGTTGCCAACGGTCCATTACCGAGGCCCAACGGCTCTTTCTTTTTTTTTTTTTTTTTTTTTTAATTTTAACCGGTTTAACCGGTCCGGTTCCGGTTAAAAACTTTTTGGAGCCGGACCGGTTAACCGGTTATACCGGTTCCGGTTTCGGTTCCGGTTTAACCGGTCCGGTTACCGGTTAAAACCGGTTACAATGAATCGATTGACACCTTTAAGTTTGAGCCATAGAAATTAAGAAACTCATGATAGGGAGTGTACGTTTCTCAACTATATGATTTTATGTGACACGAGTTTAAATTAATCGATTTAGTGAGTTTTGAATAGAGATGGTTACGTTATTCAAAGATGAAAATTAATATAACTTAGAAGATCTTGATAATAAAATAGACAAGTGGAATAATGCTATAGTCTATACTAACAAAAGGGGTGTAGAAAATGTATATTTAATTGATGGGGTCAATGTTGCTTAAAATATAACCAAATGGAATTCCAGGTAGGAGTTTGGAATATTTTATATTCAAGTCCTGAAGTTTCCATGACTACTTCTTTGATAGAATATTCTTACTTTATTGAAATTAACTTTCTTAAATCAACCACTCCGCCCCCAAAAAGTTGTGAGTTAGTCAACCTCCACATGCTATCAAGTTTGGATCTTACTTTTTGATCTCCTTCTATTTTGCTTCAAATTGACTGTGTTAGCAAGAACTATATATTAGCTTAATATTAAAATTGACACATGTACTTGTATGAATTTTTATTTTCAACCTTTAATTTCACGGGTTCTCAAGTATAAATTTGAACTTGTATAAATTTATTTGTTGATTTATACGCCTCTGATCATTGATCTAGCTGGTGTAACGCTGATATGGGACTAATCAATTATTGTTGTCTAATATTAGTACTATTATTCATAGTATCGTTGTATGCATCACCATTATATGACATGTTTTGAGCTTTAATATAAACTTTTATTTAGCTTAATATCTAGATTGAAATCTGTATTTGCACGAATTTTTATTTTCGACCTCCAATTCCACGGGTTCTCAACCATACATTTGAACCTGTACAAGTTAATCTGCTATTTTAAACGTTTCTGGACACTGATCGAGTTGATATAATGCTAATAACTGCGAGTTGTTGTTGTTGTTCTTATTGTTAATACTACTATTCTTCATTATTAACTGAAAAAGCAAAATAATTAATCTATTTTTATACTAATAGACATCAAAGTTGTCAGAAGAAAAAATAAGCTACATAAATGTTGTGCGAAGGAAATGCAGCAGAATGTTGAAAGGATATTTTGGTGCATGAAGTATTCCGCGTGCAGCGCTTGGAAGGACAGTAGATGTAAGCACTATCCTAATGTTAGAATTAGTGGCTGATTCCACAAATCAAACTCATGACTTATTGACAATTTTACCGTTGCTTTTAGATTCCCTTCAAATGAAGCATAATGTTACCGGTGTAAAAATGATAATCATAACATAATAGTACTATGGAATAAGGTCAATGTGCATGTACGTATCAATTTACAGTTTTTTGCATGTTTGACAATGACTAAAGCAGAAAAGTTAACCACTTTGCAGCAGAGCTTTTTCCTCTGTGGAAAGAAAATACACTTTTTAGTTCTAAAGATTCAAAATAAAAAAGCAAACCTTTATTACTTCTAGACATTCAAAAAAAAGCAAACACATTTGCTTTTAGAAAGAAAACAAATTGTACTTTCTACCCTAATTTTATGATAAAACTTGCCAATCAAAATCCTAAAGCAAACTTTGAGTCTTGGATCCTTGACCTTTTTAGAAAGGAGAAAAGGGTTAAAGCTATTGTACTAAAAAAAATATCTTAATATTATCCTCCGTTGTATTTTTGAGTAGTTGTATCCTTATCATAAATACATCATTTTATTTTTCCTTGATTATAATGGAGCTTCAATTTGAAGTATGATGGAGGGTAATTTCAAATTATAATTAGTAGTCAATGGGTAAACTTGAAGATATGTGAAATTCACCCCATCTACGTTAAAGCTCAATTGAAAATACAAAATGATTTGCTAACTTTGGAGGTATGAATGAGCCCGGGTATAAAGGATAATAAAATTAATATATTTGGTATTATGAAGAGGTAAATTTGAATCATCTCTAAATTCTGTGTAAATAGTAAATGCCTTCTACATCAACAAATGCATAAGAAATTGAAACATAACAATAATGATGTAAAAAGTATTGAACCTCATATATATGAACAACACTGAGGCATGTAGTGTCATGAACGTAATATTTTCCTGAGGTCTCGAATTCGAACTATGAGAATAGAAAAAGTCTTGCTAGAATTACGCTCCTCGTTAAATGTTTCATATGCAATACAAATCTGGATTAGTTAAGTTCGTGCGTTTTGGATACTAGATGATTATGAAAGATCTTCAAGTTCGTCCATGGTTTGGTTGCACAAAGTGGAGTTGTTTTCTTATCTTCGAAAAAGCACTGACAGAGTAGTTATTTAGTAGCTATTAAAATAGATTAGCTTATAATGGTTCATGAAAACCTATTTAAAAAAATACAGCTAACGATCATTGTCTGCCTATGGAAGTTTTTTCTAACATGATTTTTCAATCATGGAGGCGATAAGCTAACTTTATTTCATGTGAAAACGTTAACAAAAGATCTAATCTCCTTTCAATTCTCAGAATTCAAAACCTACCTAAAACCAGGCTTTTCAAGAGAGATTGCTAGAAAATATGTCTCTTTTCTAATTCAAACGTAGCTAGCTAGGCCTCTCTCCCGGCTTGAGGGTGTAGCTAGGCCTCTCTCCCTACTTTAGCATGTGTTCTATGTGAAGGAAAACATTTTTAAAAAAATATTTTTTAATTTTCTCACGTTCGTTTGGTCAAAATTTTTGAAAAATATTTTCTTTAGGAAAATAAGTTTCTTAAAATTGAGAAAATGACTTCCCTAATCAAAGTAGGAAAAACAAGTCCACAATTGACATTTCACCAACCACCCAACACTCCCTCCCTCCCCCCCCCCCCAACCCCAACTACCCACCACCCTCCAAAAAATTGTTTTAAAAAAAATGGTTTTCTACGACTTACAACCCCCCAAAAACCCCTCCAAATTATTTTTTTAAAAAAACAAAATGTTTTGAAAAGTATTTTTTTTTATTCTGGTTTTTCTACGACACCCACCCCCCTTGCCCGCACCCCTTTCCCTCTCCCGAATTTTCTACTTCATATTTAATTTTACCTTTATAAAAAATTTATAAAATGAAAAGTTGCGCGCGTGGTTAAATTTGGTGTGGGGTGGGGGTGCGTGGTGGTGGGGTAGATAAGAAAAAAAATCCATTTTTTATAAAAGTAATATAAAATATATGAAATAGAAAATTTGGGAGCGTGGGTGGGAGGTAGGGTTGGATAGAGCGGTGGGGTGGGGTGGGGGTGGTGTGGGGTAGGGGTGGGTGAGGATGAAGTGTGTTGGAGGGTGGTGGTTGTGTAGGGGTGGGATTTGGCAAGGGGTGGGGTGGTGGCTGGTGGGGTGGGGTTGGGTTGGTGGGGCATGGGTGC
The DNA here is from genome assembly GCF_019175385.1 of Lycium barbarum. Lineage (NCBI taxonomy): Eukaryota > Viridiplantae > Streptophyta > Magnoliopsida > Solanales > Solanaceae > Lycium > Lycium barbarum. Next base: position 5,339,928 of record NC_083338.1, on the reverse strand, counting down.
TATTTTCCAAAAAATATTTTCTACCAACCAACCGAACATGAAAAAATAAGTAAGAAGTTCACTTATTTTCACTAACCAATCGAACATGAGAAAATAAGTAGAAATTCACTTATTTTTTAGGAAAACATTTTCCTCCATACCGAACACACCCTTAAAATAGATAAATTTGAATATATCTACTAAGTAACAAAAAAGAAAAAGAAATTTAATTTATAGACACGGATAATGTCAAGATATTTTACACTATCAATATATTCTAATTTTCTATAGTATGTTAGCTATCATTTTTAACAGATTATTGATTCTTTTTATTTCTCACTCGGTGCTCAATACATGTTTTAAGACTCGACTAATGAAATTCGCTGAGAAAAGCCCTACTTTGAAGGCGTAAAATGCTCGCCTCCTATGATCGCCTTGTTTCTACAACTTGAATCTGTGACCACTGGTTATACTCGAAATCAATACATCTAATTAAGTATAGGAGAACGCTTACGACCTCGGCACAATAATTAATACGTACAATTTAATTTATAATTTTCTTATAAGAGATATGATGTGAATACTTCTTTTACTAGTAGATAAAAATAGTAAGTACAACTCAAAAAAAAAACTAAAAGAATATCATATGCATACCACAATATGCCACGTGGACCCACCACAAGGTTTCTCTAATCATCACGACATTTCTGTATAGCTTTCTGGCAGAAAATGATCTCACGAGCTTCAATGCTTTGGGTCTTTAATATGTTTGCATGTGATATGCTTTCATTATTCAGGTGCACTTCACTATTTAGGGCTCGTCGAGCAGGGGCGAATCAAGAATTTGTGAAATATAGGTTCATCATTAAAAAAGAAAAAAAATGTATTAATTGGGACTTGATCCCTAGAATTCTAGGTAAATAACTCAGTGTTCAACCAAGTGCACTATTTAGCTTTTTTGTAGCATGTGTTCCAACAGATAATATTATACGTACTAATTTTAGAAAATATATACATTAAATATCTAGTTTTTCAGAGAGACCATGTGTTCACGTGCCTAAATTTTAACACCTAAAATTGCCCCTGCCGTCGAGGGTGTTCACTTGAACACCCACCGCGAAATATTACACTGTATATATAAGGTATTTTTAAAAAATTTATGTACATATATAGATTTTAAATACCCTGAGCACAAGAGAAGAAGTTGGTTCAGTGGTTTAGAAAATTCAAAATTCACGTTGACATAAGAACTAATGCATCTATAACCAAAAATTTCGGATTCGATCTCAATATATGAAATCACTTTTGATAGAAAGCGTTTTACCAATTTCTGGCCTGAATACAAATTTAATCGAACCATAACACAAATAGACAAAAAATCAACAACTCCACTAGAAGTTGCAAAGGTACTCTTCTGATTATTCTCTATTCATCATTATTTACAATAAAGTGTAGTTCATCTTTGGCTCGACTTTCCTCGTCTATTACTTGTAACTATTTGTCTTGTTTTACTTGTTTCATCTTATAAAAACTTGATTCCTATGACTTTGTTTCTATCACCCATTAGTCTTTTTTTTTTTTTTTTCCTTTTTAGACTCAACAAGATTAATTTAATTAATTTAAGCTCACCGGCTTGGTGATTATGCTTATGCACCAATTTTGTTTTTAGTCTAAGTAAAGAATTGTTTTTTAATCCTGTAAAATCCCTAGATTTATCTCATCCGTTAGAAATGTTCTTCTCTGATGTATTTTTTGTTTTGATTAGATGTATTATTGGTTACACCCTCTTGTTTGCATGTGTTTGAACGAATTTTGTGAGACATAAATAAAGGAAATTAGGTTGGATTTATTCTGATAAGACACGAGAAATAAAACATAAAAAAAGTGTGTTGTTTCTCTTCCAAATGAACAGAGACGAACGAGTATTTATAGCCTCTTTGGCTAAGCTTATTTTTCTTCAAAAGTACTTATATTTTTTAATAAGTGCTTATTTTATAAAAGTGAGTCTGTTTGGAATGACTTATTTTAAGTGCTTTTAGGCATTTTTATAAAAAAAAGTGCTTTCAGTACTTATTTTTAAGCTAAAATAAGTCAAAAGACATAAGTTAGGATTTCTAACTTATGGCTTATGACTCATCCAAACAGGCTCATGTTTGGCAAAGCTTTTGAGAGAAAATAAGTGCTTTTGAGAAGTAGCAGAATCTGTTTTTCAGAAGCTAAAAAATAGTTTTTGCCTAAAAGCACTTTCGAGAAAATTATATTTAAACACACTTTTTAAAAGCTTGATCAAACACTTAGCCAAATAGGCTATTAAGCTCTATGAGTTCGACCTTTAAAATTTTAAGTATTAAATTCATTGTAATTTTTTTTTTTTCGTTATGAATTCAAATCTACGCATCAATACATACTGATCAAAGCCAGTCAATTGGGAGGATGAATTATTCATTTGTTGCCGACTTATATGCAGACAATCAGATCACCTTTTACTTAATTATAAGTTAACTTCTTCATAAAAATTAATTGATAACTAACCTGTTGTCACAAGATGAAATTCGCTAATAGTGTAAAAAGAATTACTATCAGTTGGCAAACTATTTGTTTGTTACCTTCTTTTACCTTCAAAATGAAAAGAAAGGAAAAAAAAAAAAAAAACATGCTGTTCGAGTTTGCATAAATAAGACATTAATGGAACTTGAATGGGGATGGGGGTGGAAATATAAGTAGCAAATCTCGACTTAAAGTCACACTTCTTTTATAATTTTATTTCATACGGATAGAATCTTGAATATTATTCAATGTTTAGGAGGATATTTTGGGTAAGCTTATGAGTAATAAGTTGATCAAATTAGTTTGTAAACACCTCTTTTAATTTAGCTACGCTCTTAGAAATTACTGAAAGTATTTATACGCCATAATCAACGAAAAAACATAAGTTGATCAGCCCATAAAACTAATGACTTTCTTTTATTATCAGCACCTTTATGCTAACTCGCTCCCCATTCCATTTTCATCGGTCATCCTTCTCTTTATACACATACTTTTTAATTTATTATTTAGAAATAAGAAATTTTTACTTGTTGCAACTTCTTTTAAGACCTAATTATTAATAATAACTATCCTTTCATTTAATTATAATTAGTACCATTCGTAGCTACACCAAAAATACATAAAATTGGAATGGCTGAAGTGGTTATTGGGCAAGTCTCTCCCCCTGCCATCCCAGGTTCGAACTTGGCCAACAACATTGTTGGCCGAGTTCGAACCTGGCACGCAAAATACACAGCTTCTGCGTGTGTTTGAAGACCTTCAAATACACACAAATTCACACGTATTTTGTTGTATGTTAGCTACGAGTTGTAATTGTGAAATGATAGCTACAGTTGGTAAATTTCACCTTTAAGATAGTTATTCTTGTAAGTTTGCCTAAAAATAACTCTAAAGATTAATAGAGAATAACTCTAAAGAGTTAGAGGATCAGATGGGGACACTTTTTTACAAAGGTGGAGTATGATTGGAGACCAAAATTTTGTGGAAGATGTATCAAGATTGGACATGATTGTGCTATGCAACTACAACAACCGCCACAGAATCCTGAAGCTCCTAAAGAACAGCCCAAGAAATAGCAAAATCAGAGAAGGAGATATCAGAATAAGGGTAAACAAACTTGGAATGCTAAAATGCCTAGCACATATGCAGCCACAACATCAGATGTCCAAAATGGTACTATATCAGAGGTAGCATCTGCAGCCCAAGTCACTCAAACTATTATTTCTCAGGCAGCAAGTGTACCTAGCATACTACCCGAACCCCCATCTAAGCAAGTGGTACAAGGACAAACCCCAGAAGCAGCAGCAAAAGGGTCTATGAGTTATGCAAAAGCAGTAACATCTGTTAAAGCTGGTATATCTGAGTTACAAGCTAATGCTCAAGAGTTGTCTACATCTGTCCCTCCTGATGCAAGGGACTCACTTCAACTCTGATGTCTTGGGTAACATGGAACATTAGAGGGACCAACAAGAGATTCAAGCAAAAGGAGTTGGTCACCTATATAAAGAATAACAGTGTCAAATTAGTTGGCTTAGTAGAAACTAGAGTTAAAGCAAATAATGCAACCGATGTACCAGGCAGGATTGCTCCTGGATGGAACATTATTTCTAACTATGAACATGTTATAAATGGAAGGGTATGGGTATTATGGGACTCAAATGTGTATGAGATTATAGTATTACATAAAGGAGCTCAATACATCCACTGTGCAGTGAAGGGCAAATAGACAAATATGGAATGTCACATGACTGTGGTATACGGATATAATACAGTGGAACTCCGGAAAGATTTGTGGTCTCAATTGCATTTACTTGCTGCTAGAACTCCATAGATCATCTGGGGCGATTTTAATGCTGTGTTAACTACACAAGACAGGCTCCAAGGTAGCCCAGTTACTCCTCATGAGACTCAAGACTTCTCAGACTGTGTACAGGCTCTGAATTTAAGTGAGTTGATGTGGAGTGGTGACTACTACACCTTGTCTAACAAGCAGAAGGGCCCTACTAGGGTGCATAGCAGGATAGACAGGGCATTTGGTAATGTCGAATGGATGCTAAAGTATGGGCAACTGGGCGTAGAGTATGGTCTGCCTCATATTTCAGATCATGCACCTATGCTCATACAACTAAAAGAGGCTGAATCTTGCAGTAAAATCCCATTCAAGTTTTTCAATGTTTGGAGTGAGCATGAGAGCTTCTTGCCGCTACTAAAGGAAGTATGGAGAGGCGGGACACAAGGTGGCGTTATGAAGAATATTTGGGACAAGCTGAAGACTCTGAGATACAAGTTGAAACAATTGAACAAAGCTGAGTTTCAAGGGACTGCTGAAAGAATAGTCCAAGCCAGGACTGCATTGCTGGATATTCAAAACAAACTTAGCTCTCAATACTCTGATCACCTGGTGGATAAGGAAAGGTTAATGGTAGCAAGATTGGAAAAATGGTCACTAGTGGAGGAAAGCATCTTACAACAGAAATCAAGGGCAACATGGTTGAGATTAGGTGATGCCAATACCAAGTACTTCTCTGCAGTAATGAAAGAGAGGCAAAATAGAAAGACTATTTCAAAACTAACAGCACTTGATGGGAGGATATTAGAAGATAAAGGGCCAATACAAGATGAGATCATTGCTTTTTATAAGTCACTTATGGGTACTGCTTGCTCTACACTGCCTGCAGTAAACCAACAGATACTGAAAATGGGACCTGTCTTGATGCATGATGAACAGGTTGAATTATGTAGGCCAGTTACTGATCTTGAGATATACAAGGGTTTATGTGATATTGGGGATGCCAAGGCACCAGGGGTGGATGGGTATAATTCCCTCTTCTTCAAAAAATCTTGGGAAGTGGTAGGGAAGGATGTATGTAAAGTTGTACGAGAATTTTTTGAATCAGGGAAATTGCTAAGGTGAGTTAATTGCATAGCAGTAACTCTACTATCTAAGGTCCCAAACCCAGCAAACATCAAAGACTATAGGCCCATAGCATGTTGTTCAGTTCTATACGAACTGATAGCTAAGGTGATGGCATCCAGACTCCAGAAAATAATGCCTAAGCTTATATTTGATACACAAGTAGGCTTTATTCCCGGAAGAAAAGTTGTTGATAATGTCCTATTGGCACATGAACTAGTCAAGGCATACTCCAGGAAAAATATTTCACCAAGATGTGTCATCAAAGTTGATATCCAAAAGGCATATGACACTGTAGACTGGATTTATCTCAAACAGGTGCTAGAAGGTTTGGGTTTTCCTACCAGATTTATAGGGTGGATTATAGAATGTGTATCAATAGTTAATTACTCAATCATAGTTAATGGAGAATTCACAAGGCCCTTTGATGCTGCTAGGGGTCTTCGGCAAGGAGACCCACTCTCCCCTTTTCTATTTGCCATAGTAATGGAGTACTTGAGCAGGATTTTGAAAACACTGAAGCATGATAAGAATTTTAAGTATCACCCAATGTGTTCCAGACTAGATATCACACACCTCTCTTTTGCTGACGATTTGTTACTGTTTGCCAGAGGTGATGAAACTTCAATATCTTTGCTACATCAAAAATTCAACACATTCTCAGAAACTTCAGGCTTGCAGGCAAATCTGTTTAAAAGTGCTATATATTATGGAGGGGTGAATCCTGAGGTGCAACACCAGATCCAACAGGTGCTGAGGTATAGTCATGGGGAATTACCTTTTAAATATTTAGGGATTCCCCTGGCCACAAAGAAACTGAAAATTATACAATGGCAGCCTTTGGTAGACAAGGTAGTGGAAAAAATAACCTCTTGGACTGCTAAGAAACTATCTTATGTAGGCAGGATCCAACTAGTGCAGACAGTAATATTTGGGATTGAATCTTACTGGGCTCAGATGTTTATTATCCCTTCCAAAGTAATGAAGACTATAGAAGCTCATTGTAGGAGTTATGTGTGGTCAGCAACTAATGTGATTACTAAGAGGTCTTTGGTTTCCTGGGATAAGATGTGTGCCCCAAAAGCTACAGGTGGCCTAAACTTAATAAACATAAGGGTCTGGAACAAAACAGCAATTATTAAATCATGTTGGGAATTGGCTACTAAGACGGATGCACTTTGGATTAAATGGATCCATAGTTACTACATTAAGGACCAAGAACTAATGCTTATGCAGACCCCCCAACAGGCGTGTTGGATGGTAAGAAAGGTATTTGAGGCCAAATCACACCTCCACCTTGTCAATGCTGGAATTCAAAATAAGAAAAGTATCATAAAGCAGGTGTACTTACAACTACTTGGTGATCTACCTAAAGTAACATGCAGAGGTTTAATGTACCAGAATCAAGCAAGGCCGAAAGCTGCTTTTTGTATGTGGTAACAGCTACAAGGGAGAATGCTCACTTCATATAGGTTGATCAGCTGGGGCACATCTATTAATCCTACTTGTACTCTATGCAAGCTGGTGCAGGAGACTAGGGATCACCTGTTTGCAAAATGTACTTTCACCAGGCACATTTGGAGTAGATTATGTCAATGGCTACAAATACCAGGTATGTATCAGACATGGAGTGACATGCATCTTTGGCTCATCAGTGTCACCAAGGGGAGAAGTTACAAGGCACAATTATATAAGTCCATATATGCAGAATTCATTCATATAGTGTCGCTGGAGAGAAACAACAGGGTGTTCGAGAAAAAAGAGTCCCAAGCGGATGCTTTAGCCAGACAAGTAGCATGCTTCAGTAATTACAGAGTTGCAGGTTATTTGAGGGTGTTACTCAGTCAATTTAAATTCTAGATTCATTGGTAATCATCATGATGTGTTCATGAGATAGTGAGTAATATGAGTCTCTTAGGAGAGGTTGATGTAGGTAATGAGGTTAGTTAGACATGAGAATAAGCTGATTGTGTTAGTCTGCTTGCTTTGTAATTATTTCACTTTGCTGGTTAATGAAAAGTTCCTTAATTACCCAAAAAAAAAAAATGCTTGTTATCATTTTTTACCACACACATTAATTGCTTACTATCAATTTCAACACTTTATGCTTATTTTGTAAAATCAATTTCAGCATTACAAGTATTTTTCTTACTTATCAACTACTTTCTATCAACTAACCGCCCATTTTATCAGCCTAAATCACCAGTTGTCCTAGTTATAAAGACATTCTGAAGTTTGCTTGAAGTAATTGCTTGGCTATGGACTTTTAAGACACAGCAACTTGGATATTGTCTATAATTGAAACTGGTACAACCAGATTCATACACGAGTAGAATGTACAAGTTGCAGCATTAATACGAAGGAATGCTACTTCTTTCTCATTCAAGTGCACAAGTGCAGCAGTCAGCAAGACTACAAAATTCTCTCGTTAAATGATACTCTGTTGATTGTTACATGAAAATCAACTTTTAAAAATTCCATATAGTTAACAAAGTGAAGCACTTACAGTAACAGGGAATGCCTTCAACACGTTTAACTAGGGGTCTCTTTGGTATGAAGAAAAATGTATTCCAAAAATTGACTAACTAAACATGGAAATTTTGGAAAACCAAACACACCCTAGATTTTCAATATTATGTCAGTCCCTGCAATTACATTTAGCTACGTCAAAATAAGGCCAAGTCTTTGGTTCAAAACCAGGCATTACAACAAGCATATAACACGCAAAATCATCAAACTGCATAAGGAAAATCTACAATACGCACACAGGATTAAGTAACCTATTCAAACTAAAAGATTCTCCATGATGGCTTTACACTCGTATTTTCCTCAATCAACTCGATAGAGCAGGGGAAAAGGAAAGTCATTGTGGTTATCGGGTCCCTAATGGGAGTGTTTGGTTTGGAACAAGGTTATCCTGATTATACTGGTATAGCTAATACCAATAACCAAACACTTGATAAATGTAATCCCAAATTCTATACCGGCGGGGGGGGGGGGGGGGGGGGGGGGGGGGGTTAGTAAACAATCCCTACAAGTAAGAAGTCAGTGAAACTAAAAAAGGAAAGGGAGGAATTGAGCAAATCTGCAACTGTAAGGGATGACAGCATAGTAAGTTACATCAAGTGCAATGCTTTTCAGTTCAGCAAAACCCCAATCACAAGAATCAACATTGGACAGCTATATAAATTTAACAGTTGCACATAAAGTTTGTAATAGCATTAATCATCAGCGCTTCGCAAATTATGCACTGTATTAGCTGTTAAGGCAGCTATACTGCGAGATTAGTTTAATTTAAAAATAAGGGATAAACAGTGCCTGTTAATTTTACAAAAGAAAGTTGAAGTACAAATTTCATTACTGAACAATTTTACAAAGGGGAAACTGTATTGCCACAAAAAACCGATGCCAGTTTTATAATTTACCCAGAATATGCTGCAGCTGGGAAGTCAAATAGGTGAAAGAAAACCAGTGTAAGAACCACCATTGTACTTCAACCCCTTTAGAAAACCAGAATTTATCTGGGAACAAAATTTGGTATTCTGGATACCAAAACAAAGGCTACCCTTATCCAAGGTTTCGGTTGCTGAAACTTCAGGATCAGAATATTTCCCAGTAATGCCGAGACTAGCATTCAAGTTAACTGAAGCTGGCTCTGTGATAAAACTGCAAAGACATAAAATACCAGAGGAAAAAAAAAGGATTACATATGTAAACGAATAAACAAAATGAAACAGCGCCAGCACGAAAAAAAGCCTTGAGCAAGCATCTTCTGTAAGCCATGAAAAATATTAACAAATTAATCTTGGGGTCAAATCAGCCGTATGTTGATGATTAAATGATCATATACGCTAGTATATCAGACCATCTCGCTTACATAGCAATGTTTTATGAAGACAAGGGGTCTAAATCCCAAGAAAGCTCAACAATTTAACCACCTCAAGCGTATTGGTTTATGTTTTGTGGAGTCTATCAATGTAGCAGAACACCTCCACCTATTTTAGCGGCATCGTTTACTGAAAGTATTTCATTTCTCTTGTAAAATCTTACAACCCCAAGGGACATCCCCTTCCAACCAGTAAAAGAACATGCTTTAATACACTACACAAAAATATGTTAGTGTGAAAATGAAATATAATCCAGGTGAAAAGTGTTTTTAGACAGTATACCTAGCCTCAAAACTTGTGCTGTTAGAGCTGAAAGCATCACATATAGCAGAGGTTACCCATGGGGCAAGGTATCGACCCTTAATTTCAACACTATAGCACATCCCAGAAGATGGTTGTTGATTAGGCTCAGAAGGCACATTTGACTCAATTCCTTGAAAAGCTACCTGATCAATTCTCCTGACCTCCTTGCATCTGACCTGCAGAGTAGGTAAGATGATATCTATTTGCATTCTGGATAACACACTTAGAACACTATAACCAGCTTAAGACAGAATATATTGAGAGATTATAGAGGATACCACATTTATGCAATAACATCAAGAATAACATATTGAGAGATATCTTTTGTGATGTAAACAAGTAATAACCAAATGTTCATGGAAGGGAAAACCAAGAACAGTGTTACATTGAACCCACACATAAAGTCTTTGTCACAATCAGGACAATAATGTATATCCGGTTACAATCCAGGTATTATCTTACTAATCACATTGTGATCGTCTTATAATCATGTGTGATCTTATCTCCACACAAACGACCCTACAGGTCATGGACCAAGCGCAACTTGATGACAAGCTAAATGAATAAACAAGATTACACATGAGTCATAAAACCAACCTCGGGTGCAGAGAGCGCAGCATTCTCAAATGGGATAGGTGAATACAACACAGGGACATCCACACCACTTAGAGAAGTTAAGAAATATCTGAAAATTTGGAAAAACCGCAATTTAGAGCAGTGAAGATCATAAGCAATTGAATATAAAACAAGTGGCATAATATGATGGAATGAAGCCAACTAAACATCCATTATCAACAACGAGTTTACCGATAGTTCAATAGAAAATCATATAAAGAATGAACATTCTTATTTCCAGTGAATGCCAGTAGGGAATCCGGCCTATTATCCACATCGGACATTGCACTCCGCCGCCTAGTCTGCATAAAACATTAAATTCACCAGTTAGAAAAAATGAATATTATAAAACCAGTATATAAATGAAGGTCCCTCTTTTTACAGCTTAAGCTTTTAAATCAGTTTATTCACGCACTTCAACATATAAGCAAACAGCGGTCCTTAGTTCGGCCTCACCATCACCTACTAATGAAATAATTCCACGTGCTTGGCCCAAGAGAAATAAAAAATTATGTGGGTGGGTAATATTTTGAACAAAATAAATAAATAAAAGTGTTAAGTGTAATATTCTAGCAAGCACTAAAGTAATCTCAAAGCACAATCCATCACTATAATTACTCCAAGATTTCCACATTGAGAAAGTTAAGTTCATTAAGGCAAAGAAAAACAAGACATTAACATAAAAAAAGATACTCAATGCGTTGAACAATTCTCCCTTTCTTAATACTAGGCATGAAGAAGTCGGTCAAGGAATCTGATTTCAATAATACAAAGCTTTGCTCTTTTCAGAAAGAAAAAAAAAATACAAAGCTTTGCAGGCAAACTTCACTGCTGGATTTAATTTTCCAGGTGAGTCTCAACTACCTAACAATTTTACCTGGCCCAGATTTTGTTTCTCAATCTCTGAAAGCTCAACCAGTTCTTCTGTACTAAGCTCCTCCAGCTTTGAGTGACAAAGCGGCATAGAATAAGAAACATCCTACCATCCACAAAAGATCGCAATACATAATCAGCTTAACAGATTATGTATCCAATAAAAGCACATAATCAGAGCCAGAAGATAGGAAATGAGTTCTTTTTTATGTTATTTTAAGAGCATGAAGCTGCTTCTAGCACAGTATATTAGTACAGATTACAACTTACAAGTGGCTAAAGTTGATGCCGAGTCTTAAAGGAGCTAGATAGAATAGTGAATACAAGAAAACAGATGGACTCTTTGGCCTTCCACAGCCATTGAGTTAAACAAATACAGTTGGGAAAATTTATTTGAAATTGAAGTTGGAAAAATAATTATTTGAAATTAAAGTTAGAAAAAGTGTCGAAGTTGAACTTGTGTTTGGATAGTTGAAGGTTTTTCTTTCTTTCAAGCTTCACACCTAGTGAAGGAATAGCCCCAAACTGACCAAACCCATCATCAAAACAGAATAACCAGCACCATTCCACAACAAAAATAGAGAACTTTTTCTTATAATAGTGGTTTTGGGCCAGCGTGTGTGCACCTCCTAATTCATCAGTACCTGCTACATGCCACAAGTACGGCTAACAGGTAATCTGTCTACTGAGGCTTAGACAAATGGAATCACCCAACTTTTTTTGCCTCTACTTGGATTCAGACCCTGATCTCCCATAGTCCATTCCACTTCATTGACCTCTAAGGTGCCAACAAGAGTAGAACTTATGTATCAGTTATTATCAGTAAAGAAGAATGATTAGAATTTGACTCGGGGAGTTTCCTTGTCACATGTATATGCTAGTTGGCTTCTTTATGTTGAATAAGTGACATTTTCTAGTATCACTCAAGTAGTAATGTTAAAGTGTTGAATATACATGAATATTTAACATGCATTTTCAACAGATAGAGATTACATGATGCAATATTTATACACCATGCATTTGCTTCTCACTTAAAGCCCTGAGATCCTATTGTCCTTTAACACCTTTTGCTTTAGGGCTCCAATGTATAGATATATATGGAACTTCTCCACTGGAGCATGTATGAAATTTCTAAATCTGTGTGATGTTATCCCTCGGAAAATTTGGATTTATTCAAATCCAAACTAGCATTACTTGCATATCACTACATCATATACAACTCGGGAACTTATTGTATCAGGTTTGCAGGTCACCAATTCCCATTGTTGAAGTGTGTGACCATCTCATCTAAAAGCTTAAGCTATTGGAGAGAACTCACTTTTTTATTTACTTAATTATATTCTCAACACGCCCTCTCACGTGCAGACGTGATTCTTTTCGTGGCCCAAACACGTGGAAATCCTTTTTAGCAATTGATGGAAGTGAGACTCAAATCTGCCTCCAACACCATCTGGAACAGTGTGACTATCTCATCTAAAAGCTTAAGTTATTAGAGGGAAAAAACTTTTTTATTTACTTAATTATATTCTCAGCACCCATATTCAATACAACAACGTAAAAGTAGAGACCAAATAGGCCATAAACGAGCAGGATAATACAAGAACAATACTTGAAGAATTCCTTGAAGAAATAAGCAAAATAAGAAGCATCATATATTCATCATCTTACATGTTCTTTGAGTAATGACCTCAAACCCCGGGTTGACTGGGATATATATGCGTTGCAAACACATCTTTTTTCCTCCGAATAAGAGCTGGTGAACATGATCACAAACTGAGCAGTGCAAACTGCAAAATTTAGAACAGAGAGAACATAAATACATAAAATTCAGATCAATATAATGAAGCGGAAAAAAGGCACTCCCCCCATTTCATTTTATATCGGTGTTTGACTAGGCAAATCATTTAAGAAAAGAAAAAAGGACTTTTAGCACATACCAAAAGTACCCTTAGAACTTATTGTCTTAAACATACCATTAGAAGTTTAAGTTTTCCAAATATAGAAATGAGTCATTATTTGTCAGACAGACTAATAGGAAAGAAGGCCATATAAAATGGAACAGAGTGAAAAAACTTTAAGGTTTAAGCTACCACGAAGCTGTACCCACAAACAATTGCATCTTTGTATAGTTTTAAAAAGTAGTTAATATAGAAAAACTAAACTCACATGGTTTACGCATTTATGCTAGATTATGCATCACCTCATCCAAAGAAATCCAATCTTATTCAGGAGTTGCCTTTGTTGACTTTTTGGGAGCGAAAAAGGGTAGTCAGGCAAAATAAATAGTATCATCGGAGTGGACTGTCATTAATACACCATTCAAGAGTTCTTAAAGGCAAGTTATGTATAAGACAAGAAAGTTAACTAACATCACTAGTATCAAAACCAACAATGATCATTAACACATAATAATGGAAAATACACGTGAAAAGGACAGAAAAGTAGGTAGTAGAACCATGGCTTCCTTCTAAAACAGAATCTGCTGGAATCACTTCGAATAGTTTCTCTATCATTACAAGCAACATAACTAGGCTGAAAACAGGTACATGTATACGTGTTAAACAAAGCGCTTGTGGACAAATATCAGAGAGTATCTACTAATAAGACCTTGTTGCCTGATGGGATATCAAAAACCAAGCAATAATATCATAAAGAATTCATATCTTGCATTTCTTCCTTTACTAAGTAGCAGATACCCATCCTAAATCGCCACTATTTATAAGTGTGAAGTCACATGAAACGTGAAGAAAATAAGAACTGCGTGTCAGTCATAAATGGAACATAGAAGGTGGTTATTGAAATGGTTATTACCGTAGAAGATGCTGCAAACATTCCTCCGAAGCATGTAATATAAACTTCGAAACGAATCCTGCCATGCTAGCTGCCTTTCACTTAAAAAGTCCAGTTGCCCTATTATCAAAAGACAGAATTCTACGGTCAGGAGCGAAGATAGCAGGCAAAGGTAGGACTGCAGAAGAATCCAGCAATACCTCCCGCTGAAGCAGACAAGGTTAAAGCTGATATAACTGAAGGCGGTAGAGGAGACTGGGGATACATCCAGGAATGCAATGACATTGGATTAGTCGCTTGGGAAACAGAAGTCACTTCAGATAAACAGGCCTTCTTTTGATTCGTGAAACATTTAACTGAGGATGTGAACCTCGGCATCACATTGCTGGTGCCACAATTGATCAACCTATGAAACCTAAAGGATTATACAAGACTTAATTAACCTTCGAAAGACAACATCGAGGAACACAATTCAAAGTAATAAGAGAAGAAAAGTACTGCATAACAAGTATAGCTAATACTCAGACGAAAAAGTTAAAGGCAACTCAAATATTAGGCTTTGATTTGCTGTTACATAAGAAGCAAAGACACAAAAAAGTGGCAATGTGCCAATATTGCATATGTATCTAATACAAAACACACCTTGGACAAGGGCCCAAAACATGGTCAGCCACATTCAGAATTCTCTTCAGTATATTTATCAGTGGACACATCTAGACATGCGGTAACACTTGCCATTTTATTGGAACACATTTTAAGGCATTGTCAAACGATATTTACATCTCTCACTTCTTATAAGGTTATGCCACTTGGTTTAGCTTACTTGTTTGCCATTAAGTCTTACTTAAGTATGTGATAAGAGTAAACTATTAACTCTCCTCAAAAGAAATTGTATATATCACTTCACTATAAACTTAAACCACTTAGACAAACATCATAAACAAGCTCAATAACTCCAGGTCCAGATAGTGTGAGTATTTAAACTATCTTGCGATTTTTGGAGGTAAATGAACTTCCAGAGAGCACAGATTCTTTTTATGAGTTAACACCAAGAAATGGATATGGACAGTTTTTCCAACAATTAAATGTAGATATGCATTGCTATCAAAATGGCTCATTAAATAACTAAATCAATTAACTCACTGCTCACCAATTGATGGAAGATGAGGACACGACTCGTATATTACTTTTCATCGTCAAATCCAGTGGGGTCATCTTGCATGGGACATGGAGTTCTGAGCAGAAATTTTTTGACCTAATACAACCATCAGTTTCAGAGGATTCAGCAATTTTAGCAGAAGCACCTAGATGCTCATGAGTAGCCAGTCCTCTTAAGGCTTTGTCCTACCAATAGAAGATATGAGGTTAATCCTTAGCTTTATCATAATAAGTATACAGAGCGATTAAAGAGGATAGATGCAGGCAATAGTAATTACCATATCAACAGTAGACAAGCCATGTACATCTTCACTACCCAGTGACAGCTCAGTGACACTGCGGAAAGTATTCTCACTGCACCTTTCGCTTGTGGTACAAGTCTCGGTTCCAGGATCTTTTCCAGTTACAGTTGAAGCAAGAGAGAATTTTGGGCTTTAAATGACAATATACAAAAAATTCATTAAATCAGCAGCAAGAAGAGACAATAGCCAATACATTCTACAAAGATCTAATACAATTCTATGTATTTACCATTTCGATCGCTGTTGATTCTCAGCAGGGAATGCTGAAGAAACAGAACAACTTTTAATACTACCACTATTCGCTGGTGGAATATTTTCCTGCCAGCAAGAAAAACAAAAATATGTGAAACATGTGCAGATATATAATGCGTTCTAGAGGAGGGAAAACACACAAAAATGTACTCCCTTTGTTCCAGTTTATGTGACACTACTTCTTTATTAGTCTGTTACAAAAAGAATGACACATTTATATTTTGAAAATAATTAACTTTACACTATCCATTTTACTGTTAATGAGAAGCTTTTACAGCTATACAAATGTTATGTCATGTTAAGGCCATAAATTTCAAATGTTTTACAAGCACACAAGTATTATGGCATGTTTAAAACAACAAGTTTCAAAAGTCTTCATTTCTTTCTTGAACTCCTTATCGAAACAAACTATGTAACATAAATTGGAACAAAGGGAGTATCAGTTAAAGCATTTGCTGGATTACATAGATTCCCAAAAAAAAAAATACACATTGACAATAAAAGTAAAGTAAACTAACATTGACATTTTCTTTTTTCGGAATCAACTTTAGCCTGATGCTGCTTTTTTTGACAGGAAATAGCTCGTCCACACGTGTGTCAACATATCTTGGGTTCTTCAATGCATCACACCTCTTGGGCCCTGGGAACACACCACTGCTTTCGAACAAGTGGATGGATTTGGTGAGTTGCACTTAAACAAAGTATAAGACATCTGGGAACAAAACTTACCTCATTGAGCCACCAATTGGGCCAGCTGATTCATCCACAAGTTCCACAGTACTCTTTCTCTTCAATTGTTCTCCCTGTCATATTCAGTGATGTCAACAACAAAAGTAAAGAAAAGGGCCAAGGTCTTCTAGGGCTTCAAAGAGGAAATTTTTAATTTTTTTTAATTCACATTTCAAGACTAATTTTCTATGCTAAATTTCTAATATCCTACTCTTAAGCACGAACATATTCATTTATAATGCTTCCTTAACAAATAATACATACTTTGCAGTTACTTTTACTGCCTAGGGCGAATTATTCAAGACAAAGCGCATAACGCCTTAGCGTCCTGGTGCCTGCACCAATTTCCCGTCAAAGCAAAGCCACCAAGGGCCTTTATTGCACCTAGCTTCAGAACTTAAGCATGCCTCAGGCAATTCTTTGACTATAACAGTCATATTCACATATGCTAAAAGCCAATGAGTATCCATCTTATATACTGTTTGTATTAACAAATAGATAACTTATGAAACAGGCAATAATTTCAGTTTCACACCCGATGTATCCATCTTATATACTTTTTATATTAACAAATAGATAACTTATGAAATCAGGAAAAAAGGTACTCACGCGCAACTCCGAAGGAGTTTTTCGTTTCAATGTGGTGGCGGTGGTGATCTTAGAACCACCACCCCCACCAAATTTAAGTGTATTCGATTGATGTACCGGACCCGCAGCAGCAACCTTCGCCATCTTCTTCCACTTCAACTACCTTCTTCAGATATCACACATCCAAGGAAAAAAGGGAGAAATCACATACCAATAAAATCTGCAACCAAGAAAAAACAGTGAAAACACATAAACTATGTTTATATACCATAAAAAAACATATTTTTCATACTTACTATCTGAATATATTGGATTTAAGGCGGTAAAATAACAGCAGATTAACAAAAATTTGAGCAAATACCTAACAATTGTGATTGTTCGAATCACCGCTAGTCCTAAATAATGTTAGGGGGGAAAATCAACATAAATAATGCTTATATATCACAATACGCATATCCGAACAAATTGGATTTAAGGTAGTAAAACAATAGCGCATTACCTAAAATTTGAGCTAAAACCTAAGAATTGTGAATGTTCGAATCATCGATAGCCCTAACTAGAGTGAAATCACATACATAATGCTTATATATATCATATAGAAAACATATTTTTCATACTTACTATCTGAACATATTAAATTTAAGGTAGTAAAACAATAGAAAATTACATAAAATTTGAGCAAAAAACTAAAAATTGTAAATGTTCCACTTTAACTAACAAATACATTCTTCAGATATCACACATCCAAACAAAATTATTAAAAAAAAAAAATCAGTAAAAACCACATAAGTAATGCTTATATATGATAATACACACATTTTACATACTTCTAATCGGAAGATATTGGATTTAAGGTAGTAAAACAATAGCGGATTACCTAAAATTTGAGCAAAAACCTAAGAACTGTATATACCTTCTTCAGATATTAAAAATAAATAAAAATGCAGTAATCCGATACCAATAAAATCAGTGAAACAACAACAATAATGCTTATATATCATAATAATACACATATTATACATACATCTAAGCAGAACATATTGGATTTTTTAAGTTAGGAATACAATAGGGGATTACCTAAAATATGAGCAAAAACTTAGGGATTTGGAAATGTTAGAATCATCGATTTTGCCCTAAATAGTGTTAGGGTGAAATCGACGGTGACGGAGGAGAGATTTTTTTTCCGGTGTTGGCTTCTGGGGAAGTGGAGACTGGAGGGAAGTGGGAAAATGAAATAAGTGAGAGAGGGATTTGAACAATTTTCACTTTCCCTCGCAACTGTTCGGGTCGGGTTGACAGTAGTGGGCCGGGTATGGGTCGATAGTTTCAGTTTCAATCCCATAGCCCATATGTCGACCATGCCTTCGTTGGGGCCTCATGTAGGGGTGGGCATGGTACGGTATTTGAAGTTTCGGTCCGTTTCTTTTTCCGTCCCCCTGCCTCGGCATAGCGCTTCGCTTCCGGTTCTTCGACTCGTTTGCCAAGCAGAGTCTCACGAAATCTTCCCTCTTTGCCTTCAATTATATCAGAAAATGACTTGTAAACTTTATTATGACCGTCCCTCATTG